>NW_028246132.1:257500-278751 GCF_964263255.1 Lissotriton vulgaris | reverse complement strand
GCACCTTCAAGGTCCTTGTACTGGGGTGAATGTATGACATTGTTCTACATTCTGTCCATCAACTGTGTTTTTTGCAATTTGTACCCGTATCCGCAGCAGGTCTCCAAGGTTTAACAGCCTCTGGCATGTTGGAACAATGTAGGTAAGATTTGTCTGGTTAATTCCGATAAAGAACGTGACTCCTCCATGCTAACTAGGTACGCAACAGGGCGGCCGGGAAGAGAAGGGGCGAGGGCCTGCGAGGGGACCCCGGCTCCTCTCGGTGGGAGGCGTGCGGGATGGGGAGCCACCTGGCTCTTCCCTTCTTGTGCCTCCGACCCAGGAAAAAGGGTGGGATGGGCCGATTGCCAGCCCGCCGGCACGGCTCAGGCCGCCTGGTGACGGACGGCTGATGTGCAGGTGGAGCGACCCTCCCTCGTTGCCAGGTACCCAGTTTGACCCGGTCCAGTGCGGCCGGGCCGAGGGGTTCGAAAGACTCGCGTGGTCCCTCCCAGTTACCCTGGGAGGGACTGGCGGCTGTCACACTGGGAGTCCCGTACCTCTCCTGTGGGCGGGTGGGGGGGACTCCCGGGCCGAGCGCCTGGCAATGTTTTTTTCCTCCCAATGGTGCAGTCTGACTCCCAGAGGGGAAACCGGGCCGGGGGCGTGAGCTCCGTCCGGCCTGCCCCAGGGTGCGTGAGCCCCCCATCCTGCAAGCCATCAGAGGGTCCGGGCGATGGGGACAGTGCTCCACCGGGGCCCGGGGAGGCTCTCCCCGGCCTGGCTAGGGTTTGGAAGCTGGGACCGGGCCCGGGGCTTGCGTTCTGTCCGGCCGGCCCCTGGGTGCGTGAGCCCCCATCCTGCAAGCCATCAGAGGGTCCGGGCACAAGGGATTGGGGCTCCACCGGGGCCCAGGGAGGATATCCCCGGCCTGGCTAGGCTTCGGAAGCTTGGACCGGGCCCGGGGAGCAGGTGTGGCTGGCTTCATCCACTACGCTGTCAGTGCAGAGTGTTCTGCCCACCCCTAAATGACCCTGTGGTGCGGGAGCACCAGTTCTGTGGCCTAGCGAGTGTCTGGGTGCCTGTGATGGGGTCCATCGGTCCAAGGGAGGCTCCCCGAACCTGGCTGGGATCAAAAGCAGGGACCGGGCCAGGTGGGGGGTGGCTGGATAAGCCTTTCCACTAGGTAGTAAGAGTTTGGGTAGGGCTGGGCGTAGTTTGCGTAGTGCCACTACGCACACTACGCAGAATTTTGGAAAGAAAATTGTGGAAAACGGGGGTGCGTCCTGAGGGTCCGTGTGCCCGGGACAGGGGTACCTCAGGCCTGAGAAGACTCCCTGATCACCCCAGCCTGGTTGGAGCCATGGAGCCCTGCAGCCCTGGAGCCCGGGAGCCCCGGAGCCCTGCAGCCCTGGAGCCCTGCAGCCCCAGAGCCCTGCAGCCCGGGAGCCCTGCAGCCCTGGATCCCTGGAGCCTCTGAGCCCTGGAGCCTCGGAGCCCTGCGGCCCCTGAGCCCTGCAGCCCCCGAGCCCTGCAGCCCCGGAGCCCTGGAAGGTCGGGCGGGAGCTCTCCCGCAGAGGCTCGGGGCAGGCTGATTGGCGTCATGTCGGTCCCAGCCATCTGGTCGCACTTTTCCACTCGGCCATCTGGTCGCCCCCAATGCTTCCCAATGGGGGGACCAGATGGCCGGGCTTCCCTGGAAGTCCCGATGAGGTGCCATTCGCCTCCCGGATCCCAGCCAGGGCTCCAGGAGGTTGGGCACGTTGGGGCCCTGGGTCCCCTCCGTCACTCTGCACGCATAGGTTCCCAGAAAGAGGGGTAGCCTTCCTCCGGATTACTAGGGGCGAGGGTATGCCCGGACACCTTTCCGGGGTGGGCGGTTATCTGCCGGGGACCAGATGGGCGATGACCTGGCAAATCCTCCAGCCTGCGGAGTGGCAAAGTACCCGGGACGGGCTCCATGTGTACCGTGAATGTGCCTGAGGACCAGCGTGGTGTTTCAGAGGCCCCCTGAGCCCTGCAGCCCAGAACACCTGCAGCCCTGGAGCCCCGGAGCTCTGCCTCCCCCGAGCCCTGCAGCCCCAGAGCCCAGCAGCCCAGGAGCCCTGCAGCCCTGGAGCCCGGGAGCCCCTGGAGCCCTGGAGCCCTGCAGCCCTCGGAGCCCTGCAGCCCTCGGAGCCCTGCAGCCCGAGCCCTGGAGTCCCAGAGCCCTGCAGCCCTGGAGCCCTGGAGCCTCAGAGCCCTGGAGCCTCGGAGCCCTGCGGCCCCCGAGCCCTGCAGCCCCAAAGCCCTGGAAGGGCAGGCGGGAGCCCTCCCGTGGAGGCTCGGGGCAGGCAGATCGGTCCCGGCCACACCTTTCCATTCGGCCATCTGGTCGCACCCAATGCTTCCCAATGGGGCGACCAGATGGCCGGGCTTCCCTGGAAGTCCCGATGGGGTGCCATTCACCTCCCGGATCCCAGCCAGGGCTCCAGGAGGATGGGCGTGTTCGCGCCTAGGGTCCCCTGAGCTGTGCGGTGCGCACTTATTCCCAGAAAGAGGGGTAGCCTTCCTCCGGATTACTAGGGGCAAGGGTATGCCCGGACACCCTTCTGGGGCTGGCGGTTCCCTGCCGGGGACCAGATGGGTGATGACCAGGCAACACCTCCCAGGCGTCCGGGGCTCCCTCCTCCTGCTCGCGGCATGGCAAAGTACCCGGGACGGGCTCCATGGGTCCCGGGCAGTCCTCCTTGTGTCTGAGATCCAGCATGGGGTTTCAGAGCACCCTGAGCCCTGTAGCCCGGGACCCCTGGAGCCCGGGAGCCCGGGAGCCCTGGAGCCCTGCAGCCCCCGAGCCCTGCAGCCCCGGAGCCCTGCAGCCCGGCAGCCTCTGAGCCCTGCAGCCCTGGAGCCCCGGAGCCCTGGAGCCCTGCAGCCCTCGGAGCCCTCCATCCCCCGAGCCCTGGAGTCCCACAGCCCTGCAGCCCCAGAGCCCTGGAGCCTCGGAGCCCTGCAGGCCCAGAGCCCTGTTATGTTATGTTATGTTAACTGCTCTTGTATAGTGCTCGAATCACCCTGGGGCATCTCGGCGCTGTCTTAAGACACAACATTGCTGACATGTTTGGGGAGCTGGATAGGCGTTTAAAACAGGAAGGCTTTTAGGTGCTTTCTGTAAGAGGTGTATAGTGGGAGTTCCCTGAGAAATTTGGGAAGACTGTTCCAATTTTTCGGGGCAAGGTAGGAGAAGGCCACCCCTCCTATAAAGATGTGCTTCCCCCGGAAGCGCAGCGGACGAGCGCAGCGAGCGCGACGTTTGGGCGCCGAAGGCACGCCTAAGGAAAGCCCGTCTGCGCCCGTCCGCGGCCGACCGAGGCTAGAGGCTGGTCACTCTGCCTCTCTCACTCAATACTCACGCTCGCAGCTGACCGATCTCCAAGGCAAGTGGCCATTAGCAGATACTACTTTAGCCCGAATCACCAGGCTCGGCCTTTTTACCCCTCAAGCCCTCTCCCACACTCGCCCCTCGCCCTTGCCTCGGACTGGTCACCCTTCAGTCCCGCCTCTCACGGGCCCATCCCCTACTGTTGTATCTGCAATGTATCTCAACACTAGATCGGCCGTCAAACATCAGCTCGACCTCTTTATGTTACTGGAGTCCCATAAACCCGACCTGTTATTCCTTACTGAGACTTGGTTCTCGGACAGCTCTCTTCCCTCACTACTGGCAATACTCCCCCCATCTTATTATGCTCTCCGAGCTGATCGCTCTTCTGGAAAGTCAGGTGGAGGTGTTGCCCTGATTGCCCGCAAAGAACTCACCTTTCAATCCTTAGCTTTTTCCTCCTTGGGTTCATCAGACTGTTTAGTAGCCCGCTCACTTTCCCTGACCCCCCCGCTCACGTGTGTCCTTATTTATCGACCCCCGTCCTCCCCGCAATCGTTTGTTCCAAGCTTTCAAGATCTGATGGATACCTTGGCAGTCAACCACTCCTCCATCGTTGTCCTTGGGGATTTCAACTTCTGGCCATCTGACCCCGCTGAATGTGCAACTTCCAAGGAGTTTTCTGATTCACTCCATTCTCTTAACCTCACTTCTGCTGTTCATGCCCCTACTCACAGTTTAGGACACATCCTCGACCAAATCTGGCACCGAGATTGCCCGGTCATCTCATTATCCATCTCTCCCTGTGCTTGGTCCGACCACTTTCTGATCACTTTCTCTTTATCCCTTCTCCCACTCCCTAAGCCCCCCCGCCAAAAACGTCTGGGCACGTTCATGGAACCGCGTAGACGTGGCGGCCCTGTCTGCCACACTATCCACGTCCAGCCCCGATCTTTCAGGGCTGCCATCCTTTGAACAAGCGGAATCTATCAACGGCTGGCTGCGGGCTGACTGTGACTCAATCGCCCCTCTAAAGCGCATCTCATCTAAGCGCTCCCAAGATGCTAACCGCTGGTTTTCCGATGATTTGAAGACTCAAAAACGTAATCTCCTACCTTAAGAAACCGATATATCACTCTCTTAGCCCAATACAAGAAATCTATCTTGGAAACTAAGAAGGCCTATTTCTCATCAAAAATTCAGCTTGTGGAGAATCGGCCCAGAGAAATATTTTCCATCGTTCAAGATCTTGCCTACTCTGATAGAGCCTCACTTAAACCGTCTCCTTCGCAACCACTCTGCGATTCTCTTAATTCCTTCTTTCTTGATAAAATTAGCACGATCAAAGCCAAGATTCCCCCTCCATCCCCCTCCTTCACCAACCCGTGCTGTCCTCCAGGCGCAGCACGTCTTGACTCGATTCCCCTCCTCACGACTGATTCTTTCTTCTCCATTCGCCCGCTGGTCAAGTCCGGCTCCCCCTGGATCCCTGCCCTACCTACATCCTGAAACAGATCTATTCCACCTGCCCCTCAAATCCCCTCACATTCCTTAACAGTTCGCTATCCCAGGGTATTGTCACTCCATCACTCAAATCGGCGGTGATTGTCCCTATTTTAAAAAAACCTGGTGCAGATTCATCTGACCCAGTCAACTACCGCCCGATCTCCCTCCTGCCTTTCCTGGCAAAGGTACTAGAACGCCATGTTGTTAGAACTCTGAGTTCATTTGTGGAAAAGAACAGCGTCTTGGCTTCCAGGCAGGCCGGATTCCGCCCTGCACACTCTACTGAGTCAGTGATAATATCTGTCCTGGACAACCTCCGGGAGGGCATGGATACTAGTCAGCCCCAGGCCCTGGTCCTCCTTGATCTCTCCGCCGCGTTCGACACGGTGGACCACGCCATCTTACTTTCACGTGTCGAGGCGGCGGGAATCGGAGGGACGGCCCTGATGTGGCTATCCTCCTTCTTGAGTGGCCGCACTCAAGCAGTTCGCTTGGGTGAGTACTCAGCTGACTTCCGCCCAGTCCAGTGCGGGGTCCCCCAAGGATCCTCTTTGTCTCCACTGTTATTCAACCTTTACATTGCCCCCCTTATTTTTGCTTTACAGCAGCTGGAGGTCTCTGTCTACAACTATGCGGATGATCTCCAGCTTATCTTCTCTCTTTCTTCTTCCCCCGGGTCAATTTCTAATTTTCAGTTTATCATGACTTTTATCCAGGACTGGATGAACTTCAACCACCTGAAACTCAATCCCGACAAAACGGAATTGGTGTTGACGGGTGGTTGTTCCAGTCCCTGGTCCTCTTCTTTTTGGCCCCTTTCTTTAGGTTCCCCACCCACTCCTGTTCCCTCTGTCAAGACCCTTGGGTTCAAACACAATAATCAACTTTCCCTCCACTCTCAAGTTAGTGCTGTCGTCTCCTCAGCCTTCCTTTCCCTCCGGACAATCCGCAAAGTCTCCCGGTTTTTTTCTCCATCCGCCCTCAAATTAATACTTTTGGCCATGGTGACGTCTCGCTTGGACTACGGCAATGCCCTCTACCATGGCATGCCAGCGTACCTCGTGAGGCGCCTCCAATTGGTCCAAAACCAGGCGGCTCGTCTGGTATTCAATCTTCCCAAATCACAACATGTACCGCCCCTTCTCAAATCTTTACACTGGCTCCCTGTCCGGCAACGTGCCCTATTCAAGCTTGGCTGCATCATTTTCAAAGCCCGGTCCGGCTTTGCCCCGTCTTTCATCAGCACGGCTATCCACAACTACACCCCGTCTAGAGAATTGCGCTCTGCTACGCATCAACTTCTCACTGTCCCTCGCTTCAAACGAAAAAAATGGGGAGGCTCCAAATTCTCTACCACGGTCCCTGCTGTTTGGAACTCTCTCCCATTTCATCTGAGATCCTGTTCCCAGTATCCCCTTTTTCGTAAAGATCTCAAAACCTTCCTTTTTTCCCAAGCCTTCCCTTCTTAACCTCCCCTTGTCCCTTCAGTCTTTCTGCCCCTTGAGAAGTAGTATCACATAGCGCCAAGAAACCGCCTGGTGTACGCGCGCTCTAGAAATATTTTTAAACTCAAACTCAAACCCGCTCGCTTAAGGCGAATGCGTGGGATCTGAAGCAATCCTGCCGTAGCTGATCTCAGCAGGCGACCAGGGGTATATCTTTTCAACTTTTTTTGTAGATACTTTGGTCCTTGGCCATTTAGTGCGTTAAATGACAGACAGCAAATTTTAAAGAAAGAACGTTTTTTTACCGGTAGCCAGTGTAAAGATTTTAACAGTGGCAATGATGGTGAACCAGCCGGCATGTTTAGGATCATTCTTGCCACGGTGTTTTGAATAACTTGGAGCTTGTTTAAAAGAGTGGCCCAACCTCCGCAAGAAGGGCGTTTCCATAATCCAAGTGACTGGTCACCATCACTTAAATCAGTGTTCTTCGGTGATCAGTGGGGATGTAAGGGAAGATTTTCGGAAGAAGGCGGGGGTTGTGATAGCAGGAGCCAACAGTGGCTGCTTTATGATCCCGCATGGTAAGTAACTTCACCCCCAAATTCTTCACATGCGGTTTTGGGACTGGGGGGCACCCAGTTGTGGCGGCCACCACTCATTGTTCCAGATGTTTGCGGCTTTCCCCATCAGTATTACCTCCGTTTTACCCAGATTTAGCTGGAGAAAGTTGTCAGTCATCCAGTTAGATATAGCAAGCATTCCTTTTTTAAAACAGAGTCTATCTGCCTCTGGGTTCGGGCCGATGGTGAACAACAGCTGGGTGTCATCAGCATAGGAAACTGTTTCAAATCCCAATGCCTCTACTGCCTCAGCCTATGGAGCCAGATAAATATTAAAAAGGGTCGGGCTTAGGCAGGAGCCTTGTGGGACACCCTTGTCCAAGGCTGTTTTCGCAGAGTGAAAGGGGCCTAGGATAACTGTCTGGGCTCTGTCTGTTAGGAAGTTTTTTAGCCATTTTAAGGCTTGGCCCTGGATGCCGTAAGCTCTTAACCTCTCCGCGAGCCGCGAATGGGAAACGGTATCAAACGCCGCGGGGAGGTCAAGAAGGATCAGGTTGGCCGAACCCCCTGCGTCCACGGTCAGTCTCAGGGAGTCAGTAACTGCTAAGAGGGCGGATTCTGTGCTGAAACCCGAGCGAAACCCGGACTGCGTGGGGGCTAAGATGTCATTTGCCTCCAGATAGCTACTCAGTTGTTACTTTCGAGTATTTTAGCTAACAGGGGGAGCAGTGAGATGGGTCGATAATTGCTGAGCTCCTGTGCGTTAGCTGGGGTTTTTTTCAGAATAGGTCTGACAAACGCTTCCTTCCAGGAGGTAGGAAAATAGCCTGATTGAATGGAAAGGTTAAAAAAAATTGAATGCTAGGGGCGTAGCATTGTGATAGTAGAGTCATAATTTTAGGGGGACATGGATCAGCAGGGGATCCTGATTTTGCCGTGTTCAGTGCATGGATCACATCTTCTAGTGTGGCTGGAGAGAAGTTGACCAAATAGCAGGTTAACCTATTTGTGCGGGCTTTAGGACTAGACTAATTGGGGGTGTCAGGCAAAGGGAAATTGGAATAGATTATTGAGATTTTTTCCTGAACAAAAGTAGATCAGGAATCACAGAGTTCCTGGGATTCCACCGGGGATTGTTTACAGACTTCCGGCGATGTAAAATCTCTGACAATACTAAAGAGGGTTTTGGGAGTATTACTAGCATTCTTGATTTGGTTCAAGATGTATAAGCGCCTGGCAGTTTTTAAACTTCGATGATAATTAGTTAGGGCTACTTAAAATTTTTGCCTGCTTTGAGAATACTTTGAGGCTGCCAGTGTCTCTCTAGTTGTTTACAAGAGGATTTTTCCTGTCGCAGCTCTATAGAGTACCATACGGCAGAGGCTCGACTGACGGTAGACCTAAGATTTTTACTTGCCGGGATGGTTTTGTTGAAAGAATTTATTAGAGCATTATTAAAAGATGACAGCATGTCTGACACATCTTGATCTTGAGGTTGTGTCAGTAGCTTGGCCTGGAATATAGGGTTAAAGTCAGGGGCGTAAGCCTGTGCCAGGGTCTACGATATTCTGGTTTTCTGAACATCGACTGTTTTTGAGGGTGCAAGAGGGTAATTGTCATTACAAACTTGACCATATAATGGTCAGTCCAAGTGATAGGTCAAGGTGACTCACATTTTAGCTGTTCAATGTTGGAAAGAATTAAGTCCAGGGTATGGCCTGCCTGATGTGTGGGGCCTACCACTCTTTGAGTAAGTCCTAGCTGTTATAAATCATTTAAAACATTTGTGATCTCTTAATTTGTGTTGGCCTCACAATGGAGATTAAAATCACCCAGCATCAGGAAATGTTTTGATGCAAGGACATGGATGGCTATATAATTGGGTAATATATCCACAAAGTCCGTTTTTGGGCCCGGAGGACGGTAGACTAGTGCTCCCTGCCAACTCTCCATTGGTATTTGGAGAGCTTGAAAATGCCTATTTCTAGGTTCTCGTGTGTCATAGTGGAGATTCAGGATATATTAAGATGGTTTTTAAAAGCGATGGCAATTCTGCCACCCACTTTCCCTATACGGTCAAGGTGAATGAATTAGTAGTTTTCTGAAATAGCAATATTTATAATAGGATGGTTCCCAGGGTTCAGCCAGGTTTCCGTAAAAAAACAGACCTCAGGTGAGTGCGAAGTGATCATGTCCCAAATTTCGTAAGGATGTTTGGCCAAAGAGCGCACATTACATAGGATGAATGGGGCCTCCCCCGATGAAAAGTATCTTTGGAGTCTGGCAGAGGGAATGGAGGATAGGTGTAAATTTTTCTGGAAAGAGCAAAGTCTGCAGGCAACTGGGCCCTCCAGGGAAACTGGGTAGGAATTTAAGCTACTAGTCATGGGGCATTGAGAAAGATTCTGCGCAGCTCTGATTGAGAGTAGAAGATCAGAAGAGTATGTTATCCGTGGGGGGGAGTGATGTTACCTGATTTCGGGGAAGGATTGATGCCTCTGGGCTCCTGCGGGCGCGGACGGACGCAGACGGGCTTTCCTTTGGCGCTCCTATGGCACGTTTTAGGCGAACCCGCTGCTCGCTTCCGCTGCGCGAAGGCATGCCCGTCTGCTTTTATACCTGTAGCAGAGTGCGTTCCAAAAACTAGACCGCCACCCAGCGTACCTGACCCAAGATGGCCGCTGTGTTAATCCAGCAGCCTCCGGGTGCGAGTGGCAAGCTCAGCGCCTAATCAGCTGAGGGGTGAATGCGGCGAAAAGCGTGATTTTTAAAATGAAAGCAAGTTGCTAAATAATAATTTTTAAAAGTACAAGGTACAGTTTCAATGCGACACACAAGCTCCCTGCTTCCGCCTCAGGAGTATCTCTAGACTGGCGCCTGTGCATTTTTCGCTGCTTTTATACCTGTAGCAGAGCGCGTTCCAACAACTAGAACGTCACCCAGCGTACCTGCCCAAAGATGGCCACTGTGTTAGTCCGGCAGGCTCCGGGTGCAAGTGGCAAGCTCAGCACCTAATCGGCTGAGGGGTGATTGCGGCGAAAAGCGTGATTTTTATGTTTAAAGTATGTTTATTGTGCTGCAGACATAGATAAAAGACAGTATCTTGCGTTATCCACTGGTTCGGCATCAACATTCGGCCTACCCAGTACTGAGACAGCTTTTCAATACAGAATACAACGGAAACCATGAGAGATAATCCTAACGAGGTATACGTACACCGGGGATCCTGGCCAAGTTCATAAGCATGAGTAACATAGGCTCTCGAGGACCACCCGGGGATGAGGAAAGAGGGACCCACAGGTCCAGTGCAGGACAACTGCTGAGCCGTCCCAATCCCCTCGAGGCTGCTTGCTAAGGTCCCTCTGAACGTAAAGTCCTCAAACTGTGCACCCCGTACCCCGCCTCTCCCCCCACAACCCAGCCCCCACCCCAGTTCCAGGTCCAAACAATATGCACTATAGACGCTATTGACTTCTCTGTCGACTCTGTGGCAAGATCGTGTGACAGCCGGAAAAGGCGTAGGAACCTGGGACAGGTCACTTCCCTGAATTCTGTGGCCAGGAGAGTTAAAAATGGACGCCACTGGTCCGGGTATTTATCTCCCTCACCCCTAGCCACCAAAGATAGCTTTTCCATCCCCAGAACATTCCAAAGACGGTGCAGCCAGCCCTGAAAGGTGGGGATGTGAGCAGAGCGCCAGTAAGTGAGAATATTTTGCAATGCAGACCCCAGGGCTATAGCTATCAGTCTGCCCCGGTGAGAGCGCAGTGGATAAGTAAGAGGGTTGGGGGAGCCCAGCAAAACATACGCGGGGAATCTCAGGAGTGTAGTGTCCAAGTGTAGGTCCACCTCATCCAGCACCTGGTTCCAGTAAGCCTGGAGGTGCGGACAATCCCATAGCAGATGTACCAGTGTACCTCTCCCTCCGCAGCCTCTCCAGCACAGCGCCTCTCGTGTGTGATCAATCTCATGAAGCTTTTCTGGGGTGTAGTACCAATAGGAGGTGATTTTTGTGAGGGTGTCGGTCAGGCCCATGTGATGTGCGGAATGGCGGGCTCTATAGCAAATTCCCTCCCATTCCTTGTTACCCAACTCACGGCCCAACTCCCTTTCCCACCTTGCTCTCCCCGGGTTGTGGATGTGAGTGTATCGCTCAAGGAGCATACGGTAGAGATCTGAGATGAGTTTACGGTCCGACTCCCTCGAGAGCAGCCAATATTCATACGTGCTAAGTTTGCGATCTGCCCTTTCTCTTGTGGTCATGTGAAGGGCCCAGTGTCGCACCTGGAGGTAACGTAGGCGCTCTTCTTCTGGCATATCATATTCGCGACGGAAGGCGTCAAAGGGAATGACCCCTTCTGCTGCATACACATGAGCAAGCACTCTGCATCCCGCCGGAGCCCATCTCGCGAATGCCGCTGTGTCCATACCAGGGCCGAAGTCCGGGTTATTTAGCAAGGGTGTTAGTTGGGAAGGGAAGGATGTCAGCTCGTGTGCCACATTTAACCGGTCCTACACCTCCAAAGGTGTCCTCGTTATGAACGAGGCATAGAGGTTGGGTGGGCGATGCCTCCGCCGTATAAAAGGAATCTCCAGCAACGTGCGGCCCGCTACTGCCTGGTCCTGGAATAGCCAATGTTTTTCAGACTCCCATTTACTCCACTCTACCAGCGTTCGTAACTGTGTGGCTTGGCAATACAACAACAGGTCAGGAAGGCCTAAACCCCCACTCTCAGGAGGCAGCATCGCCAGGCGAAGTTTCATCCGCGGGGGACGCCCATTCCAGATGAATTGCGTCAATTCAGATTGGGTCTGGCGGATCCACCCCTCCGGTGGCCGCATGGGGATGGCCCTGAACACATAGAGGATCTGTGGCAGGATGGTCATTTTTATCGCAGCCACCCTGCCTAACCAGGACAGCGGAAGGTGCTTCCACCTGCCCAGTTCTGACCTGATGGTTTGCCGCAGCCTCGTGTAGTTGAGGCAAACTGAGGCCTGCAAGGTGGTCGCCAGTTGGATACCCAGATATGGGACGGCCTCGATGCCCACGGGAATGGAAAAAGCCCCTGCAAGTGCGCCCTCGTGGACTCCTCCAGGGAGAGGTCAAGCGCCACTGATTTGCTAAGATTTATCTTAAAGCCTGACACTTTTGTCAGCGAGATTCGGGGGGAAGACAATGATAGTAGAACATCATCCGCGAATAGGCTGATGGTATGTTCGAAGGCGCCCATTTTGATCCTGTGAATCTCGGGTGCGAGACGTATCGCCTGAGCCATGGGTTCCATGTACAAGGTGAACAACAGGGGCGACAGTGGACACCCCTGTCTCGTGCCTCGCTCTATGGGGAAGCGGGGTGCGGAGCACCCATTGACGCGGACCGTCGCCGAGGGCTGTGAATAACAATTCAGAACCCAAGTGCGGAATCGGTCTCCCAGCCCTGCCTTCGCTAAAACCAGCTCTAGATACGGCCAATGGACACGATCAAATGCCTTTTCTGTGTCAATAGCAAGCAGCATGTATTCCCCCTCCGTGCGTGTGGCCTTTTCGATAAGGTGGAGCGCCCTTTTTGTGTTGTCCACAGTTTGTCGCTCCGATATGAACCCAGCCTGGTCCGGAACTATCAGTTTCGGCATCAGTGGAGCCAGACGCGTGGCCAGTATACCCGTATACAGCTTCAAGTCAATGTTGAGCAGTGAGATGGGTCGATAGGCTGCACACCTTGACGGGTCCTTACCCGGCTTGGGAATTACGGATATGGTAGCGTCCAGGAGGTCCTCCGTTATCACTCCCGGCTCCGAGAAGGAATTAAAGAGGGTGGTCAGGAGCGGTTCCACCTGAGTACAAAAGGCCTTAAAAAAATGCCCGTGAAACCGTCCGGCCTGGGGCCTTTCCCAGCTTAAGCCTGGAAATGGCAGAGATGACTTCCTCGGGTCTGATCACACTCTCTAGGGCCGCCGCTTGGTCCGATGTGAGGACCGGTAGCTGGATGGAGTCCAGGAACGATACGCTCGTGGCGTGGTCCAGTGTCGCCCCCGTAAACAGGGATGCGTAGAAATCGCCAAAGGCAGCCGCGATCTCCCGGTCTCCCGTAGCAAGGTGTCCCACGGACATCTTAACGCCCCTCACCATGTGTTGTTGCCTCTTTTCTCTAAGCGCGCGCCCCAATAGGCGCCCGCATCTGTCCCCCCTGTGTAGTACATTTGACGCGTTCTCAATGCCGCAAACTCTGCCCTATCCTGGTCTAGCGCGCTCAAATGTTTCCGCGCCAGAGTCAGCTGCCGCCAGATCCTAGGTGCGCATGTCCTCTGGTGCATTCCCTCCAACTCCCTGACCTTCTGTGTCAGCTCATCCCTTTTCTCTGCTCTTGCCTTATTTTCAGCCGAGGATAATGCTATAAATTCCCCTCTAAGTACCGCCTTCAGGGCCGCCCAGTGAATCGTCGGGGAAGTGTCGGAAGTGATATTGTGCAGTAGATACTCCTCGATCATGCGTGCAATTTTCTCGGACGTTCCCTTGCGCTGTACAAGTGTGTCTCTGAGTCGCCAGCATCTGGAGAGGCGCTGCACCGGAGGAGAGAGAAAGGTCACAGAGATGGGGGCATGATCAGAAAGAGTAGCAACCCCTATGTCCGCAAAGGACGTCAAGGCTTGGAGGGAAGTGGAAGCCAGGAAATAGTCCAATCTGGCGTATGTGCGGTGTGCGTTGGAAAAATATGAATAAGCTCTAAAATTAGGGTGGAGGCTTCTCCAGAGGTCCACCATACCCAATTCTGCCATCCTCCTATGACCTCCCTCTGACAAAGCCCCAGCCTGGGTGGTACGCTGCGCCGATCTGTCTAATGTGGAGTCTAGCACCAGGTTAAGGTCACCCCCTAAAAGGACATGCCTGTCTTCGGACGCCTCCACTACGCTGAGCGCGTTCTAGAGGAATTTCTCTTGACCCTCGTTGAGGGCATATACCGAGCAGACTGTGAAGTCCACCCCTCCCAGTGAGAAATGGTACGACAGCAACCTCCCTTTTATCTCTGCACCTTAGCGCACTACCTTTCCGCGGAACCTCTGCGCCACTAGAATCGCCACCCCCGCTTTATTATTTGGGCCGGAGGAAAAAAACTGTTGTGGGAAACTACGCGCCTTCATCCTGGAGCAATCTTTCTGCAGCAAATGCGTCTCCTGCAGGAGACAGATGTCAGCCTGCGCGTGCTCCAGGCAGGATAACACAGCTCGCCTTTTGATTGGGTTATTAAGCCCCCTCACATTCAGGGAGAGAATGCCCACCTCAGTGTGGGCCATAGATCTGACTCCACCCCCCTGCCCAGTATTCCGGATGTCTACCCCGGAGTCTATGACAGCGTCCCTGCAATGAGCCTTCCCAGCATGGAGTCCCGAGCAGGCTCGGTCCCGCACCTGGTAGTGAAGTCTTGTGCCAATAAATAGTGACGAACCCCCTAGGACCTGGAACCCCACCCAACCCCTCCCACAAAACAAGACATAGGAAAGATGAAAGCCCCAACATGTGCCCCCCCAACACCCCCCACCACCCGCATCCCACCCTGTCGCTTCCCCTTCCAACACCCCAAAACCAGTAACTAAAAAGAGAAAAAGTCAAAAGGTCCATCATTGTCCTTCATCTCTCACAGATGACCGGTCAAACTACGTCCCCTCCCCCGTCCCCCCCGTCGACCCTCACAAGGGCATAAGTGACCCCTAGAAATGCCAACAGGAGAAGCTTCAGCCTCCCGGCTGTTGTGATAAGTCAGAAGACAACACCTCCACCGATGCCCGACGGCCACTCTCGATCTCTGTCTTTGGGGGTCTTTTGACGCACCTCCGAATCCGTTGCTGGCGCCATTGTGACGATGGTTCTCCTTTCCCAGTCTGTGAGGCCGGCTGCTCCTCCCCGTATGTCGGTAGGTCGATACCCAGCAGTTGGCAAGCCTCCTTAAGGGAGCGGAACTGGTGAAGCTTATTATCCAGCTTAAAGATAATCCTGAAAGGATGCCCCCAGCTGTATGGTATAGCCTGCTGCTGAAGATAGGTCGTAACGGGCTTAAAGCAGCGGTGCTTCTGGAGTGTAAGTGCTGAGAGGTCCTGGACTGGTACAGTGTCGGTGAGTGGCCTCGAAAGGAGACGGGTTGCTTCTGTCTAGCTTTTTGGAGAATGTCTTCCTTAGTGCTAAAGTCTTGCACGCAGACCAAGATGTCTGCGGGAAAGGATGATCCAGTATGCTGCAGTCCGACCCTATGCGCCCTGTCAATCGGGAGGGCGGCATCCTCCGGCCATTCTAGGATATGGTTGAAGAGCTCCCTGGTGAATTTAAAGAGGTCTTTGTCCACCTCCGAGTGAGCCACACCCCGAATGCGCACGTTGTGTCTCCTGGAGCGATTCTCAAGATCCTCCAGGTGTGATTGCTGGTCAACCTGTTGGTCGTGGAGGCGTATGATTTCTTGCTGGAGTGCCTCCGTTTCAATGTCCCGGGCATCCTGCTTCGCCTCAATGTCCGCCACTCGCTCCCCCACACCGTCCAGATCTCGCCGCACAGCAGGTATCTCTTCCGCAAATTACTTTTTAAGAGTGTGGATGTCCTCCCGCAGTGTCGTGAAGAGGGACTTGAGGAAGGCCTTCGTGATAGGTTCTGCCCCCTCTCCTCCCTGTTTCATGCCGGTAGCCGAAACCTCTTTAGCTGCAGTGGGCGATTGGGTTTTCGTAAAGAGGTCTTTCACTGTCCGATCTTTGCGGACTTTCGAGCTTTGCGCCATGGCGTCTGTTCGGCGGTCGACGGCGAGCCTGCACCAGGCGAAGTCCCAAACCCAGCCGTAGAGTGTATTGGTGCCTTGCCAGCCACCGGCCCACGTGCCAAGGGCCCTCCACCCCGCACGGCCAAATGGCGCCCGGTTATGTCCCCACTCCAGGGGGCCACTCCAGTGTACGCCGCCAACCAGTCGGGGTCTGGCCAGGAATGTCTGTCAATTCAGAGGGGCCCCCCAATCTATCCGGGTGAAGTCCACCTCCTGCCTCCCCGATCACTCACTGGGCCTCTCTGTGTTAGCCGCTGCCCGGCGGTTCCACAGGCGCAAATGAGGCGTCTCGTGTCTACAGCCCCTCACTGCCTGTACCCCTGAACCGGGCCAGTCCAGTGCTCTCGGGGCCTAGAGGGGGCCCCTGAATAAGGGCGCCGGTTGAAATGTCACTGAGAGGGGCCCCCATCCCAACGGAATCCTCCCAAGGTCTCTGGGCTCACTGCGCTGTGGCTGTCGCGGGGCCTCTGGGTGTAGCGCAATCACCCCCCTCCACCCGCCCGGTTGACAGCGCGGGCCGCTGCACAGTTCTGCCGTTCTGTTCCTACGGCAGGCCCGCAGAAGCGCCTGGGCTGTGAAGCCCCAAGCACCTCGCACCGGTAGGAGTGCGAGCCGGGCCCGCCAGAAGCTTACCGCGGCGGCCTGGGATAGGCCCGATCCTCGGCCTCTGGTGCAGTTTCCACGCCGCCACCTTTGTGCTCCGCCTCCAACGCCGGCCGCGGCTCTCGGGCACGCCGCGCGCCGGCCGGCTGATCTCGGCTCCGGCCGCCTCCAGGGACCGAATCTCGACCAGCAGGGTCCCCTCGAGCCGGGGATGGCAGACAAGCCGAGGGGGTTCGCTGAGAAGGGGCTCCACGAGACAGGGGCCCGTGCTTTCGAGGGCCGACGGCGGAAGCTCCGGGAGACGCGTCCACCTACGCCGCCATCTTGGCCACGCAACAAAAGCGTGATTTTTAAAGTGAAAGCAAGTTGCTAAATAATAATTTTTAAAAGTACAAGGTACAGTTTCAATGCGACACACAAGCTCCCTGCTTCCGCCTCAGGAGTATCTCTAGACTGGCGCCTGCGCGTTTTTTGCTGCTTTTATACCTGTAGCAGAGCGCGTTCCAACCACTAGACCGCCACCCAGCGTACCTGCCCCAAGAGCCTTGGAGCCCTGCAGGCCCGTAGCCCTGCAGCCCCGGAGCCCTGCAGCCCTGGAGCCCTGCAGCCCTGGAGCCCGAGAGCCCTGGAGCCCTGCAGCCCCTGAGCCCTGCAGCCCCAGAGCCCTGCAGCCCGGGAGCCTCTAACCCCTGCAGCCCCGGAGCCCCAGAGCCCTGCAGCCCGGGAGCCCTGGAGCCCGGGAGCCCCGGGAGCCCCGGGAGCCCTGGAGCCCTGCAGCCCTCAGAGCCCTGCAGCCCCTGAGCCCTGGAGTCCCGGAGCCCTGCTGCCCCGGAGCCCTGGAGCCTCGGAGTCTTGGAGCCTCGGAGTCCTGCAGGCCTGGAGCCCTGCAGCCCCGGAACCCTGCAGCCCTGGAGCCCTGCAGCCCAAGAGCCCTGCAGCCCCGGAGCCCTGCAGCCCCAGAGCCCCTGAGCCCTGCAGCCCTGGAGCCCCTGAGCCCTGCAGCCCCAAAGCCCTGCAGCCCCCGAGCCCTGCAGCCCAGGAGACGTTCTCCTGGGCCTGGCCTAGGGTTCAGAAGCCGGGCCTGGGACCGGGCCCGGGGCTCTTGTACCCTCCAGCGGGCCCTGGGGTGCGGGAACTACTCCGTCCTGCAAGCCGGTCTGGGCGCCGGGGACAGAGGGTCCATCAGGGCCCGGGGGAGGCTCTCGGGCGGGCAGATTAGCATCCTTTCGGTCCCGGCCATCTTGTTGCCCTGATCCCCTTGGCCATCTGGTCGCCCGCAATGTTTTCCTATGGGGCGACCAGATGGCTGGGCTGCCCTGGAAGTCCCGATGAGGTGCCATTTGCCTCCCGGATCCCAGTCAGGGCTCCAGGAGGTCGGGCACGTTCGCTCTCTGGGTCCCCTCTGTCACCTCGAGTGCACGGATTACAAGAAAGGGGGGTATTTTCCTCCGGATTACTAGGGGCAAGGGAATGCCCGGACACCCTCCCAGGGCTGGCGGTTCCCTGCTGGGGACCAGATGGGGGATGCCCAGGCAACACCTCCCAGGCATCCGGGGCTCCTTCCTCCGGCCCACGGCTTGGCAAAGTAGTCGGGACGGGCTCCATGTGTCCCGGGCAGTCCTCCCCATGCCTGAGGCCCAGCGTGGGTTTTCAGAGCCCCCCGAGCCCTCAGCCTCAGAGCCCCCGAGCCCTGCAGCCCGGGAGCCCTGCAGCCCCTGAGACCTGCAGCCCCAGCGCCCTGCAGCCCCGAAGCCCTGCAGCCCCGTAGCCCTGCAGCCCTGCAGCCCGGGAGCCCTGCAGCCCGGGAGCCCCACAGCCCTGTAGCTCGGGAGCCCTGCAGTCCCAGGAGCCCTGCAGCCCCCCTGAGGTCCTGCAAGGGCAAGCGGGAGCCCTCCCGCGAGGGCGCGGGGCAGGCAGATTGGCATGGTTTCGGTCCCGGCCATCTGGTTGCCCTGATCTCCTCAGCCATCTGGTCGCCCGCAATGCTTTCCTATGGGGCGACCAGATGGCCGGGCTTCCCTGGAAGTCCCGATGAGGTTCCATTCACCTTCCGGATCCCAGCCGGGGCTCCAGAAGGTCGGGCACGTTTGCGTCTAGGGTCCCCGGAGCCTCGCGGTGTGCTCTTGTTCCCAGAAAGAGGGGTAGTCTTCCCCCGGATTACTAGGGACAAGGTACTCTGGGACCCTCTCGGCCTACCGGTCCTCAGCCGGCAGCTGGACGGGCCAGGATGCCGCCCCAGACAAGGGGCTCCCTCCCTGGGTTTGCCGCGTGGCAGGATGCCCTGGATGGGGTCCGGCAGGCCCGGGGAGACTCCCCCAGATGAGCTGGGTCCAGGGGCCCCGGGGAGGCCGGCCTCCCCACCCCGGGATCCGTCCTGGGTCCTGCCGCGCAGCAGGGCACCCGGGACGGGGTCCGGCGGGCCCAGGGAGGCTCGCCCTGCACCTTGGGGCCTGGGAGCCCCGGCTGGGTCCAGGGGCCCGGCCGGGGCTCCGGGTGGGGTGCTCCAGCCCTGGGACTGTCCTGGCCTTCCGCACTGCCAAAGGCCCGGGACCGGGTTCCGTGGTGCCCAGGGAGCCTCCCCCTGCTTGGCTGGGTTCAGGAGCCCCATCCGGGGCCCCTGAGGGCCCGGAGAGGGCGGCCTTCCTACCCTGGGCTCCGTCCTTGGTCCTGCCGTGGGGTAGGGTACCCGGGATGGGGTCCGGCGGGCCCGGGGAGGCTTTCCCTGCGCCTCTGGGCCTGGTAGCCCAGGCTTGATCCAGGGGCCCTCAGGGGCCCCGGGTCAGGTGCTCCGGCCCTGGGCCCTGTCCCCCGGCCTGCCGCACTGCCAAAGGCCCGGGATGGGTTTCTGTGGTGCCCTGGAATCCACCCCGTGCTTGGCTGGGTTCAGGAGCCCCAGGGGCCCTGGGGAGGCTGGCCTCCCCACCCCAAGCTCCGTCCTGGGTCCTGCCGTGAGGCAGGGTGCCCGGGACAGGGTCTGGCATGCCCTGGAAGGCTTCCCCAGTGCCTCCGGGCCTGGAAGCCCGGCTGGGTCCAGGGGCAAGGCTGGGGCCCCGGGTCGGGTGCTCCAGCCCTGGGCCCTGTACCCCGGCCTGCCGCACTGCAAAAGGCCCAGGAGGGGGTTCTGTGGTCCCCGGGGAGCCTCCCTGTGCTTGGCTGGGTTCAGGAGCCCCATACGGGGCCTCTGAGGGCCCTGGGGAGGGCGGCCTCCCCACCCTGCGCTCTGTCCTGGGTCCTACCGTGGGGCAGGGTGCCCGGGACGGGGTCCGGCAGGCCCTCTGAGTTTGCTCAGGCAGACCTCCGAAGGTCCAGCGATGCTAGGGGATTTTTCCCGGCTGTACTCTCGATTGGGCACTCTCGGTCCGTTTAGGGATGAATGAATGAATGAATGAAAGTAGTCTTATAGCGCGCAGACTTAGCCCGTGGGCATCAAGGCGCCTAACAGAAAAGGTTCTAAAAATGGATGTACCAGGAGCCAGCTTATGGGTATGCCTCTGAAAAAAGCCATGTTTTTAATGCCCTCCTGAAGGGACCGATGGCAGGTTAAATTTTTAATTCCGTGGGAAGAGTATTCCACAGCCTAGGGGCCACAACCGAAAAGGCCCTTCCTCCCCACCTGACTTTCCGAACTCGAGGGACAATCAAGAGGTTCTTACTGGCGGAGCGTAGGTTTCTACAGGGAGTATAGGAGGCTAAGAGAGATCGAATGTCTTCAGAGCCATCTCCAAATAGGGCCCCATGGACCAAGCATAGGATCTTAAAGGAGATCCTGGCCTGAATCGGGAGCCAATGTAGACTCTTCCTGGCTAGAGTAGCAGATGAACGGCTGGGGACATCCAGAATGAATCTAGCCGCCGCATTTTGAACAGTCTGAAGACGTTGTATCAAGCCTAGGTTAATACCCGAGTAGAGTGCGTTACAGTAGTCTAGGCGGGAGGTAACCAAGGCCACTACAGTCTGCTTACGTTCTTTCAGGGAGAGGTAATGAGTGATTTTCTTCAGGGTCCTAATGACACCCCAGCAGGTAGAAATCGTTCTATTTACATGCTGGTCCATGGCAAGAGTGGAATCAATCATTACACCCAAATTCCGGGTGGATTTGGTGGGCCTTGGGCATTCTCCGAGGGATGGGGGCCACCAGTCACTTGACCAGGCATCCTGGTCTCCCCCAAAGATCAAAACCTTGGTTTTCTCCCTGTTTAGCTTCAACGAGTTGCAGATCATCCACCGTGCAACTGCCTCCATGCAGTTCCTGAAGCTAAGAACGGAGGTACTCACCGAGTGGGAGAGAGAGACCAGGATTTGGGTGTCATTGGCGTATGACACCAACTCCATCCCAAAAGATCGTACCAGCCTGGCGAGTGGAGTCACGTAAATGTTGAAAAGGGTCGGGCTTAAAAACGACCCCTGAGGTACCCCACAGCACACAGGTTTATAAGGGGACACAAACTCACCTAGCTTGACCCTCTGCTCTCGCTGGTTGAGAAAGGAAGACAGCAGACTGAATGCAGATCCCTCTACCCCTGTCTCCCTAAGACGGGATGTTAGTATTGAGGGAGATAGGGTGTCCAAAGCTGCTGTCAGATCTAGCAGGACCAATAAAGTCGTCTGCCCTTGATCAACCTTTGTACGGATTTTGTTAATGACCACAGTGAGGGCCGACTCAGTACTATGGTTTTTCAGAAACCCATGCTGCGATGAATCCAGACAGGCGGTGGAATCAAGAAAGGCAGTTAGGTGTAGGTTGAGATGAGTTTCCAGCATTTTTGCTGGAGCCGGCCGCAGGGAAATTGGATGGACTGCTTGGCCAGCCTCGGCTGTTGTTTCAAGCAAGGAGCTTCCACCCCGCATGGAACGTCCGACTCGAGGGCCTGCCGCCTGGTGTGAGGCCCCTTTGAACCCAGCAGAGCGAAGGCCGAGAGGCCCCGGCAGCTCGTGCCCCCCAGTGGTCCAAACCGAGCAGGAGGGGTCGGGTGGCGCCAGGCCCTCGGATGCTGCTGCCC